>NC_057803.1:649406838-649413650 GCF_018294505.1 Triticum aestivum | reverse complement strand
TTTAATAAATGTTTCGTTGAACTAGTTGAATTAATATATAGAACTAGTTTATTTTTAGTAAATACTTAGTTAAACTAACTGAATTAATATAACTAGTTCATTTTTAGTAAATGCTTAGTTGAATTAATAGAAGTAGTTGAATTAATTGAATTAGTAAGTGTTTAATGTTTCGCCTAATATGAACATAGGAAATGTCATCTGACGACGGAGAAATTTTCATTATGTGCGAATACTATGAAGACCAGCGCGGCCAGTGCGACAAAAATTTCCTTGTTGATGGTAGGCGATTCAGCATCAAGCTGGATGAGACCTTCGAATTCGATACAGTAAGTCACAACGACAAGTCTGTTTTCCTAATTAAGCATGACTTATATATGCTTCATTTGCCTGACTTATAATTTTTAATTTTCACTATTCTACTAGCGCATCCCCTGCCATGCAAGAATTTTTGTCTTGGATAAGATAGGTTTCAAAGATATGGAAACTATGGAGGTAAAGAGAGTTTACCTGAAAACTGAGCATGATGGTTATACTTTCAATGTCAAAGTATACAATGCACACACGTACACCTATTTTGAATGCAAAACTTGGCAAGCACTATGCAAGGCTTATGCATTTGAGCCTGGTATGGTTATCACCTTTAATATTCGTCCGGCAGATGATATTGAAGGTAATAGACACATATGGGTCGATGTGCAGACGCCTCCAGTTCTACCATTATGTGAGTTTTCTTCTCAACTATATTTTTTGTCTTTGATATTGCTTATTCAAAAATAATTGACAACTAATTTCTATTGACAGCTTATCTCCATTCAACCAAATATGTCCGGCGCTTGGTAGACAGGACCTAATACTGTCCCGGAGCTAAACTAAACTGCGAGGAGATAAGTCATTACGTTTCATGGCTTGAGGATCTTCATACTGTCAAGACAAATTTTCTTCCTGCACTTAGAAATGTTAGTACTCAAAACGTGCGACTAATAGTGATGGTATTGAACTACAGTCACATCTATTTAGGAATGATGGTAAGATATTTACTATTTGTCCTCAGTGCATATTTTGCATACATAATTTTTTTGTTAAACTTTCATTGCTAAGTATATTAATTAAGTACTATACGATGTTCTTCAACAGGGACTCCCGATGACAGTTGTGCCTCAGGGGATCGAGACTAAAGGTCGCATGTCAATTGTTAGCTTACGGCCAAGATATCCTGCATTGCACATGAATGTATTCAGGATTTTTAAAAGCGATGAATGCTTAATAGTGAAAGATTGGAGGAAAATTGTTAACGATCGCAGAGAAGTACTAGGGGGCGGCAATGAGAAGCGCAACCCACGATTAGGAGACAGGTTCATCTGCATGCTCCAGTATGATCAATCAGGAGAGCTATACATGTTCTATGCTATTTTACCAGAGAGAGAGTAGCTAGCAGGAGTGATTTAGCTTGTTCATGCTGCTCTTAGTACTTGTCCTTTCATGTCCGTGTTCTTCGTTCTGAACTTAAGTGATCGATTTACTTTTGTGGTGTTATATATGAACGCTTATAATATCATGACAATCATGTTGAACTCGATGATATTTTTGCTTCTGATACAAGTGAATGTTTCTTCTTTAAGCTAGTAGTGCTGGTGGTGATTAGATAGCTAGCGGTAATGCATGACTATGATGATTAATATGATGATGATGATGAGTTATTATATCATTTAATGAAAGAAACCGCAGATTAGTTTCAGCTGGATGGATCCTACCTAAGTGATCAAGTATATGCCATATCTGTATATATTATAGTTGATCAAGTATAATTAATATGGATATGGCATATACTTGATCACTTAATTAGCTAGCTAGCTATAGTAGCTAGATATCCAATGCATCCAGTCGAAACTAATCCGCGGCACTTTCACCTAATGATTTAACAACTCATTATAATGTAAAACAATCACTAAATTAAATTGAAAACACAAAATTAAAGAAAAAAAACCCAAACATTTAGTATCGGTTGGTGTTACCAACCGGTACTAATGCCCTACACGCAAACGGGCCTGGCTCGTGCCACGTGGTGGCACTTTAGCGCCGGTTCGTGACGAACCGGTACTAAAGGGGGGGGGGCTTTAGTCCCCACTCTTTAGTGCCGGTTGGCGAACCGGCACTAAAGGCCGTCATGAACCGGCACTAAAGGCCGGTTCTGTACTAGTGGGATGATACGGTCACTGCAGGTATTCTTGTCGTTCCTCCATTACTGTCAAGTAAAACATCTTCCAACCGAGAGACTCGCTATGAAAACAAGATGCAAAAGTATGTGGTTCCCGCTCTACGTCATAAGAAGATCATCTGTGCTATAGAACAGATGGGGGTCTTACGTGTGAAGCCTGTTCTATATGCTACTGAAAGGAGATGGTCATATGCTCTACCGATTGAACGCAACAAGATCGCTACAAACAATTCTTTTGTTTGTTCGATTGCTCCTCAGATCGTGCCTCAGGAGGAAGTGAAGCCCACGTTCAGAACACTCTGTGACTACTTCTATCTAGGCCAGCAGAGTGAAAGTTTGAAGGCTGGACCATCAAGTTAATTTTAGTGTCAGCCTAGAAATCATACATGCAAGTATACCTACGTGTGTCCTTTTTATTTGCTTTCCACGGTTTGTTCAGATTTGGTAGTTTTCTTTTTATTTGCTACGTACAATTTGTAACAGATGAGGAGTCCTCATTGTTTCCTAGTTTAGGTCGGGCCTGGCCCAAGTATTAGGCACCGGCTATATAAGCAAGGGGTGCACCGCTTTGTAAGGGCAGGTTTTAGTTTGGAGGGAAATACTCAGAAAACGCATCTGATGGATGCGGCACATATGTGCTCTTGCGTCCCTTATTAGGGTTGATATTGCATCATTTTCGGCGGCGTCGATCGTCAAGACACAAGCTCCGTTTTGGTTCTAGCAATTCTGCAAAGGTCAATCCACTTTGCATTCTTTTTCCCTCTAGTTCTACTAGCTCACGGTCTCCATCTGTCTAATTACTCTGTCGCCGTCGCCGCCGCTAATCGCCGTTAGCTTAATCCCTCCATCTATCCTAGTACTACTACACCACGTCCGTACTTCTGATTCATCCATTATATTTCATCCAGCTACTACATACACTTGCAAGCATATCCTATCATATATTGTTTACGTTCTTTGGTGCCAACCCCATTACTACCTGTCTCTGCGTGCGGTGAAAGATCGGACCACCCAAAAAAATCCTCTCAACCCTATTTGAGGCATATTAGTCATGATGTTGAAGAAGAATGGTGGGAACACCAACTCGAAACTGACAAGACATTGCACCAAATCATTCTGTAACCTTGGTATGATTTCGGGATTGATTACCTTCTGAGAGATTGCATTGAGGAATGCACATAGCTTCACAATGGCTAATCGAATATTTTCCGGTAGAAGCCCCCTCAATGCAACCGGAAGCAGTTGCGTCATAATCACGTGGCAGTCATGAGACTTTACGTTCTGGAACTTTTTCTCTGCCATATTTTTTATTCGCTTTATATTCGACGAGAATCCAGACGGTACATTCATACTAAGCAGGCATTCAAAGAAGATGTCCTTCTCTTCTTTGGTAAGAGCGTAGCTGGCCTGACCCTGATGTATGTCGTCTTTTCCGTGCATACGTTGCTGGTCCTCCCGTGCCTCTGGTGTATCTTTTGTCTTCCCATACACGCCCAAGAAGCCAAGCAGGGTCACGCAAAGATTCTTCGTCACGTGCATCATGTTGATTGCAGAGCGGACTTCTAGGTCTTTCCAATATGGCAGGTCCCAAAATATAGATTTCTTCTTCCACATGGGTGCGCGTCCGTCAGCGTCCTTCGGAACAGGTTGTCCGCTAGGACCCTTTCCAAAGATTAACTTCAAATCCTTGACCATATCATGTACATCAGCACCAGAACGGTGGCGGGGCTTCGTCCGGTGATCTTCCTCACCTTTGAAATGCTTGTCTTTCTTTCTTACGGGATGCCTGCTCGGAAGAAATCGACGATGTCCCAGGTACACATTCTTCCTACAACTATCCAAATATATACTGTCGGTATCATCCAAACAGTGCATGCATCCACGATATCCCTTGTTTGTCTGTCCTGAAAGGTTACTGAGAGCAGGCCAATCATTAATGGTCACGAACAGCAACGCCTTTAGGTCAAATTCTTCCTGTCCGTGCTCATCCCACGCACGTACACCTGTTCCATTCCACAGCTATAATAGTTCTTCACCTAATGGCCTTAGGTACACATCAATGTGGTTGACGGGTTGCGAAGGGCCTTGGATGAGCACTGGCATCATAATGAACTTCCGCTTCATGCACAACCAAGGAGGAATGTTATACAAACATAGAGTCACAGGCCAGGTGCTATGGTTGCTGCTCTGCTCCCTAAAAGGATTAATGCCATCTGCGCTTAGACCAAACCATACGTTCCTAGGGTCACGTGCAAACTCTTTCCAGTACTTTCTCTCGATTTTTCTCCACTGCGACCCGTCAGCGGGTACTCTCAACTTTCCGTATTTCTTACGGTCTTCTCCGTGCCACCGTATCGCCTTCACATGCTCTTTGTTTTGGAACAAACGTTTCAGCCGTGGTATTATAGGAGCATACCACATCACCTTGGCAGGAGTCTTCTTCCTGGGGCGCTCGCCCTCGACATCACCAGGGTCATCGCGACTGATCTTATAACGTAATGCACCGCATACCGGGCAAGCATTCAAATCCTCGTACTCACCGTGGTAGAGGATGCAGTCATTAGGGCATGCATGTATCTTCTGCACCTCTAACCCTAGAGGGCAAACAACCTTCTTTGCTTCATACGTACTCTCGGGCAATTCGTTGTCCTTTGGAAGCATATTCTTTATCATTACCAGTAACTTTCGAAATCCCTTGTCAGATACACCATTCTCTGCCTTCCATTTCAGCAATTCCAGTGTTGGGCCCAACTTTTTTTTGTCAGCTTCGCAATTCGGGTACAATAATTTCTTATGATCCTCTAACATGTGCTGCAACTTCTTCTTCTCCAAATCACTTGTACAGTTTCTCTTTGCATCGGCAATGGCCCGACCTAGATTATCAGCGGGCTCATCTGATGCCTCTTCTTCAGCTTCTTCCTGCATTGCCGGCTCAGCTTCTTCCTCCATTGTTGTATCATCGTATTCAGGGAACCCATGGCCGGGATAGCTGTCGTCGTCCTCTTCTTCTTCATTGTCTTCCATCATAACCCCTCTTTCTCCGTGCTTCGTCCAAACATTATAGTGGGGCATGAAACCGGACTCAAATAGGTGGACGTGAATGGTTCTTGACGTAGAGTAATTGTGACCATTCTTACAGCCAGCAGATGGACAAGGCATAAAACCATCCGCCCGCTTGTTTGCCTCAGCGGCAAGCAGAAAAGTATGCACGCCATTAATGAACTCGGGAGAGCATCGGTCATCATACATCCATTGTCGGCTCATCTTCATTACACAACACCGAATAGACCAAATTAATACAAGTTCATACATAAAGTTCATATACAACACTTAATTAAATGCAACATACAAATAACTCTCTAGCTAAAGAATTTGAATGCAACAACAAATGCGATCAAGATCGCAACTAAGGTAACAATTGATCCAACATCATAATGATACCAAGCCACACTATCAATGACATACTTTCTAATCTTTCTAATCTTCAAGCGCATTTTATCCATCTTGATCTTGTGATCATCGACGACATCGACAACATGCAACTCCAATTCCATCTTCTCCCCTCAATTCTTTTTAATTTTTCTTCCAAATACTTGTTTTCTCTTTCAACTAAATTTAACCTCTCAACAATAGGGTCGGTTGGAATTTCCGGTTCACATACCTCCTAGATAAAAATATCTATGTCAACTTGATGGGCATAATTTGTCATAAACACGAAATGCAACAACTAGTTTTAAAAGAGAATATACCACATCCGAATCATAACAAGGACGAGGGCCGAGGGGGACGGATATCAAAACCATGGCACTATGTATAACAAACAACGTACGGGTAAGATAATTATACGAGTAACTATATATCCAAATCACACAAACATCAATTTGGTAATGTAAAACATTCATGAACAAGAGCCTTACCACAAGGTGGTGCCGGCGACGGGACGGTGCAGGCGATCGACGGTGGTTACGACGGAGATTTAGAAGGCACTAAGTAAACCACACCTACATATGCAAACTAAGTGTTATTTTTGACCTCAAATTGCATATAAATCAAATACTAGCACATATACTTCCTCCCAAATTACTAAACTCACAAATTAATCACTATACAAAGCATTCCAAGAGCTAATCTAGCAATGAGAGATGAAAGGACAAAGTTGCTAACCTTTGTGATCATTTGAATGGATGGGGGCCTTCAAATCTTGACAAATTTTGGGCAAAATGTGTGATGAGCTCGAGGAAGAGAGGGGAAGAACAGAGGAGGAGAGGGGAAAGGGGAAGAACAGAGCGAGCTCGGGTGGACGAAGGGTTTATGTAGGACGACCTTTAGTACCGGTTCGTGCCACGAACCGGTACTAAAGGTGCTGGAGGGGCCCCAGACTAACGACATCCTGCCACCACTCTCTTTAGTACCGGTTCGTGGCATAAACCGGTGCTAAAGGTTTACCATGAACCGGTGCTAATGAGAGCGGCCGGCTAGCCGTTGGAACCGGCACTAATGAACACATTAGTGCCGACTCAAAATCAAACCGGCACTAATGTGCTTCACATTTGACCCTTTTTCTACTAGTGGACATAAGAAGAACTTTGTTTGGGGT
>NC_057803.1:649403504-649406511 GCF_018294505.1 Triticum aestivum | reverse complement strand
ATGTAAGAAAGCTCACTAGATGTGGTTGTAGGCCAAGATAACCGTCAAGCATTTGCAAGAACTCAAAAATCCTTTATATCATATTTGCATAAAGAACACACCCATGAATTTATCACACCTACTCCCTCCGTCTTGATTTATTAGGCCTAAGAGCAGCACATGCATGTCCGTTTTTAAGGCCTTGCTTTGGAAAGCTACATGCATGGAACCATTTCCATTGGATGCAGTAAGAGGCATTGTAGCTAGTCATGTAGCTGAATAATAAATACACTGCATGCATGCTTTTTTATTGGCTGCAAGTGAGAGCTAGCATGTGAAGGAGTACATTGGAAGTGGGATGGAACGATTAATGTGAGTAAATTACTACCTGTCTACATAATCAGGGCATGGTTAATCACGGGAGTATGTGCCTTGGTCCGAGAGAAGTGGTCTCCGGGCCCAATAAACACAGACGAAGGGAGTAGTGAGCAACATTTAATCATGTATAACAGAGGAAACATCAAGAAGTTCAAGACTACACTATTCACATGTCTTGGGCCTTTTGATTCACTGGTATTGGTGATGGTGGATTTGAGTTCGTGGGGCACATAACTAGGGCCTGGTGAAGCACCAATGGCAAGCACATATCGTACGGTTGAACATCCAAGAGCCACTATATTGGTTAATAACCACAACATCTATTCCAAAACAATCGAAGTTCTGAATTTGTCCTAAGTCAAACATATTTAAGTTTGCTCAAGTCTATAGAAAATTACATTAACGTCTAGAACATCAAATTAGTTTCATTAGATTCTTTATGAAATATAATTTTCTACTATTTGTATTTTGTGTTGTAGACCCTAGCATATTTTCTATAGTGTTTGTCAAACTTAAACAAGTTGGACACAGAAGAACCTAGAAACTTTAATTGTTTTGGAATGAAGGGAATATTTAATTATCAATCAAGTGAGCTTTATATGCATTCTTCTTAGCGTCGGGCACAACAAGCTCCTGCGAGACCAATATGTGAGGAGTTACAACTTAATTTCTATCTTAATTACTAGGCACTGGCTAGTTCAATTCAAAGCACGTTCATCTGCCCAACTAATTAACCGGGTGCGAAGATACAGATCATAGCTGTATGTGCCTGCTCGGTCCATGCTCTTTGCAGCTCTCCTGCTGGCTGGATGCGCTCTCGAATTACACTGTTGCACGTGAATCATTCATGATCCAACTGCCATGCGTCAACAAGATGCCTGGTGGCAGTGAAAGACGGTAATAAGATTAGCCTCTGAGAGATCGAGATCACGAGGGTTCTTGGTCAGTCTTTGCTAATGAGCCACTCCAGTGAGGGAATCTAGATTCTTAGCGATGTTGGTCTTCGGGGTCGCAGGCTAAAGACTAACCACATTCTCTACAAGTTAGCTTATACTTCCTCAACAATGATCATGAGCACACACTGGCTAGACCCAGGAGCGTCCTAGCAGGTTGCAGGGACGGAGCCAGGTTTTGACCATAAGGGGGGCAAAGACAATGGCATAAGAGATTTTTCCACCTTAGGTTAACCCGCTTTCCACTAATTTCTTAACAGAATTAACCAACATGTTACAGTGATAAGAGGAAAAAGAGATGCAAATCTGAGCACTGATATATAGACAACAACGACACGAGGTAATCTATGAAATTTTATTAGTTGCATAATTTCTTATTAGGAGCTTGCATATCAATTGAATTAAGGTCCGGTTATTACCTTGGTTCTTGGCATCCTTGTTATCCACCATTTCCTCTAAAGGAAGATGCTTGAAACATTAACCACCTGATGCAATCAACAGAGAATAATTATTAGACATAATGTATTAAGAAGTTCTAAATGTTTGAAATTAAATAATTATTGCTTACCTCATGGCGGCATCAATGGAAGTCTTTAGCCTCAGTTAGGAGTAGATTGGTTCGCTTCGCAAGATTGCACAGAAGCATCATGTTTCGATGGTTGAGACCTTGAATCAACTTGTTTGAAAAATTTGTGAATCTCGGCTCTCTTCCTCTTCATGTATACACAAGCACAAATAAATAACTGGAAACTATATAACTGATGATTCGACTCTCTTCCTCTTCCTCTTCACGTTTGTGTTTGGATCAAGATGTTTGTATGGTTATACTTTTATAGTTTTTATTAGAGGCACGAACTAATCCGATTGAACATAAATTACCTTTTTTTCCTGAAGTTGTTGCCGCTCAACTGCGTGTCCGGGCTGCCGGCAACCGGCAGCGTGGCCGTGGATCCGCGCAACGGCGCCTGCTTGTCCCGGCGTCCCCTTTCCCTTCTCCACTTCTTGATGGCGGCGCGATGAAGGGATTCGATCGGAGCGGCGTGGAAACGAACAGACTAGCATCCATCTATCGATACGTGGCTTAGAGCATCCACAATGTGCTATTTTCTCGCCTCTAAGCCCGCCTCTAGCGACTTGGAGGCCGGCGCCATACATTGCACGGGATCGCCTCTAAGCTAAAATGGCTGGCATCGCCTCCAAGCTAGGAGGCGGCCTCCAAGTTCTCTCCCGACTAAAATAATTCTTTGTCCCCACTAGTCATACTAGCATGGCTGATGAAAAAAGGTATTTTTTATATGTATGCTGCATGTAGTGGGGTCCATCTTAGAGGCCAGATACAATTTGATACACTGCACGACCTTACGCCAATCTTAGAGGCACTTAGGTGGACCCCAGCTTAGAGGCCATGTTGCCTCTACACGCTGTGGATGCCCTTAGTGCGGTAATAACTAACAGGGCCTCTTTGCTTTTCACGATGGCCTGCTTCGCATTTGTGTGCTCCGTATGGGCTGTACCAGTTAGATGGGATGAGGATTTCTCAAAAAACAAGTTACATGGGCTGAGGATTTCTCAAAAAAAAAAAGGTTACATGGGCTGCGGATTCACATTAGTTATCAAGGTCGAGGGAGATAAGGGGGGCGAAGCAGTTTACGTACATGTACGTAGGCAGAAATATTACGGAATAGTGGATCGCTATC
>NC_057803.1:649396804-649403165 GCF_018294505.1 Triticum aestivum | reverse complement strand
AGCGCACAACTAGAGCGCAAAGGTTAATCGGAAACGACATCAACTCCTTCTTCACTCGAAGCCTCAATCCATTCGGGGGCTAATGATGGGGTTATGTACCTAGGGTAGGGTCATGGACCTGTTCCAAGTAACTTACCCTAGGACATCCTTAGAAGAGGTCGCCTTCCAGTCGACCAACGAGGATTCACTCGACTGGCCTGAAGGACTCGACCACGAAGACTCACTCGACCACCAGGAGGTCAAGATGCACTCTGCACTGCAACGGCCTGTAATCAAGTAGACTTTATGATAGTAAAGGCACTTTATGTGGGGCGTTACCAGTAACGCCCCAGACTTAACTCACCTTAAACCCTCTCCTACGTGGGCTGGCTGGGGTCCTGGCGCACTCTATATAAGCCACCCCCCTCCACAGGCAGAGGGGTTCGGCACCTTGTAATCCATACATTCATAATCCACTCGACCGCCTCCGGGCTCCGAGACATAGGGCTGTTACTTCTTCCGAAAAGGGCCTGAACTCGTACATCCTTTGTGCTTACACCCTCTCCATAGCTAGGACCTTTGCCTCTCCCTACCAACCCCCCACTCTACTGTCAGGCTTAGAACCACGACAGTTGGCGCCCACCGTGGGGCAGGTGTTTTAGCGATTTTGTGGAGAAGTTGCGATTCTTCCGAGTACTTTCATCATGGTGTCTGCTGGAGTTTTGGTCGAGGGTCAAGAGATCCGTCTCGGCACTCTCACCTTCATCGTCGACGACTCCGCATGGCTCCAGGAGGCTCCACTCGACGTAGATGCGCTCCCCGTCCGCGGCGCGACGCATTTTCGCGCATGTGTCCGCGGCATTCTGCTGCGGCAACCATCGACCCAGTATCGGTCGGCTCCTCCATCTTCCACCCTCCCGGTCTCCCGCCAGCGCAAGCGCTCAGGCCGGTCGAGGCTTCAGCGATGGGTGAGTCACGCGGTGGCTCGCCAGTCGGCCACTACACAAGTTGCGGCAATCGAGCCCAACGAATCTCTCTACGGCTTGTTCGATCAGTCGACTGGCTCCGAAGAGACTGCATCCGAGTGCGGAAGCAGTGATCCAGCGGCGGAAATCTTGATGGTCGACGGGCCCCACAGTCCTCCTGGCTTCGCCCGTGGTGGTGGAGCAGGCGACGGCGGCGACCCTGCACGAGGCTACGAAGAGTACCAGCCCGAGCCACTCGACTCTCTGCAAAGAGAAGAGCTTCGCCGCAGGAACGAGGATCCCCTGCGTGTTCCCATCGCAGGAGAAACCCCCGAGGCTCGTGCCTTGGAGGAGGCGCGTCTGGCCAATTTGGCCGAGCGCACTCGACTGGAGAACCTTCAGCGAGCACTCGACGAGCGCGCGCGGCAACGAGTTCCCGACACCAGTCGACGTCAACTCTTCCCGCCGACTCAGGTATATCGAACCCCAATTCAGAATTTAGCAGCTGCGACCCGTATAGCAGAGTCCATTCAGCCTTCGCAGTCGGAAGCTGGCAGAGGTTTGCTGCAGATCAGAGATCTGCTCCGGGCAGCAGGAGATCA
Organism: Triticum aestivum; assembly: GCF_018294505.1. NCBI lineage: Eukaryota > Viridiplantae > Streptophyta > Magnoliopsida > Poales > Poaceae > Triticum > Triticum aestivum. The sequence continues at coordinate 649,401,619 of NC_057803.1, read as the reverse complement.
GAATTCAGCCGTGTCTCAGTCGCGCAACAGAATTCACAGTCGATCTGTCACTGTGAATACGGTTCAGTCGGCTCACAGCCCCAGATCGCCTCCGCGGCGCGAAGGGCGTGAGAATCGGCGAGATCAATATGGCGACAGACTCGACCGAGATGATAGGCGTCGAGTGCCCTATTCCCCTCCGAGGGGTGGGTCTTACGCTCCTCGGCAGCCAGATGATAGGCGTCAGTACAGTACAGGGCGTAGGGTTCCAGTTGACCCCAGAGAGCCAGGCTTCGACGCGCGATCCATTATCGTGCAAGGGTTGGTCGACCGGAACAGAGCCCATCGGGGCGCACTCGACAGAGATGTACCCACGAGCAGTCGAGTACATGTTTCTGGTCCTGAATGTTTCAGCAGAGCTATCAGAGCCGCAGTTATCCCCCCCAATTTCAGGTTGGCAACAGGAGTCAGCAAGTTCACTGGTGAGTCTAAGCCTGAAACTTGGCTTGAAGACTACCGAGTGGCAGTTCAGATCGGTGGTGGGAACGACGAGGTGGCCATGAAGCATTTGCCCCTCATGTTGGAAGGTTCTGCCAGGGCATGGTTGACTCAATTACCTCCTAGCAGCATTTACACTTGGGAAGATCTGTCCCGAGTGTTCGTCAGAACGTTTGAAGGGACTTGCAAGCGACCAGCGGGATTGACAGAGTTGCAAGTCTGCGTGCAGAAAACTAATGAGACTCTCAGAGAGTATATTCAGAGGTGGATCACTTTGCACCACACTGTGGAAAATGTCTCTGATCATCAGGCAGTATGCGCCTTCAAAGACGGCGTCAAGAACAGAGAACTGAGTTTGAAATTTGGTCGAACCGGTGACATGACCTTGAGTCGGATGATGGAGATTGCTACCAAGTACGCCAACGGCGAAGAAGAAGACCGACCCCGAAGCAGCTCCGACCCGCATCTCCACAACACTCGACCCAAAATAGGAAGAAGCGCTCATCCAGTTCCTCCGTGAGAACTGGGACATTTTTGCATGGAAGCCCGCTGACATGCCAGGTGTTCCCAGGGGACTGGCTGAGCATCGCCTAAGAGTCGACTCGTCTGCAAAACCAGTCAAAGAGCATCTTCGGCGGTCCGCCGTCCAGAAGAGAAAGGCCATCGGTGAAGAAGTGGCTCGACTGTTGGCGGCAGGATTTATCCGAGAGATATACCACTCCGAGTGGCTCGCTAATGTCGTCATGGTTCCTAAGAAGGACAAGTCGCTCCGAATGTGCATTGATTTCAAGCACATCAACCGGGCCTGCCCGAAAGATCACTTTCCTCTCCCTCGCATAGATCAAATTGTTGACTCGACCGCGGGATGCGAGAGGTTGTCTTTTTTAGATGCTTACTCCGGGTACCACCAGATCCGTCTGTACGGGCCCGATGAGGTAAAAACAGCTTTCATCACTCCATTCGGGTGCTTCTGCTATATCACCATGCCATTCGGTCTCAAGAATGCCGGAGCCACATTTATGCGAATGATTCAGAAGTGTCTACTCACCCAAATCAGTCGGAATGTGGAAGCTTATATGGATGATATTGTTGTCAAGTCACGAAAAGGTTCCGACCTGCTCGCTGACCTCGCTGAAACATTTGCCAACCTCAGAAGGTATGATATCAAGCTCAATCCATCAAAGTGCACATTTGGAGTTCCTGGTGGCAAGTTACTCGGTTTTCTCGTTTCCGAACGGGGAATCGATGCTAACCCAGAGAAGATTGGCACTATTCTCCGAATGAAACGCCCTGTGCGAGTGCACGATGTCCAGAAGCTTACTGGATGCTTGGCCGCATTAAGTCGATTCATCTCACGACTCGGTGAAAAGGCTCTGCCTCTTTACCGACTGATGAAGAAGGCTGACAAGTTCGAGTGGACTCCAGAAGCTGATGCAGCGTTTGCCGAGCTAAAGGCTCTGCTCTCCACCCAGCCGGTGCTTGCTGCTCCAATCAGCAAAGAGCCTCTGTTGCTCTACATCGCAGCCACAGGACAAGTCGTCAGTACTGTGCTAACGGTCGAGCGGGAAGAAGAAGGAAAAGCTCTCAAAGTTCAGCGCCCAGTGTATTATTTGTCTGAAGTCTTGACTCCATCCAAGCAGAGATATCCTCATTATCAGAAGCTTGTGTATGGAATATACATGACCACAAAGAAGGTTGCTCATTATTTCTCTGACCATTCCATCACAGTCGTCAGCGACGCTCCACTATCAGAGATTTTGCACAACAGAGATGCAACTGGTCGAGTGGCCAAATGGGCGATTGAACTTCTTCCCCTTGATATCAAGTTTGAGGCAAAGAAAGCCATTAAGTCCCAGACGATAGCAGATTTCCTCGCCGAGTGGATTGAACAACAGCAGCCGACTGAAGTTCACTCGGAGCATTGGACCATGTTTTTTGATGGCTCTAAGATGTTGAATGGTTCCGGTGCTGGGGTTGTCCTGGTTTCCCCCAGAGGAGATAAGCTCAGATATGTGCTCCAGATTCACTTTGATTCCTCCAACAATGAGGCAGAATATGAGGCCCTCCTATATGGGTTGCGCATGGCCATTTCACTCGGCGTCCGTCGCCTAATGGTCTATGGCGACTCGGATTTAGTGGTCAATCAGGTGATGAAAGAGTGGGACGTGAGAAGCCCAGCCATGACTGGATACTGCAGTGCAGTGAGGAAGCTGGAGAAGAAGTTCGAGGGGTTGGAGCTCCATCATATACCCCGACTGAAAAATCAAGCAGCTGATGATCTAGCAAAGATAGGTTCCAAGAGAGAAGCCATTCCGAGTGGTGTGTTCTTGGAGCATATACACACTCCGTCAGTCAAAGAAGATCCTTTCACCGAAGAAATTCCGCAACCCAAGAGCGCCACAGATCCGACTGAAGTTGAAGTCCCAGCGGTGGTCGACTTGATCATGGAGGTTTTGGTGGTCATTCCCGACTGGACGATTCCATATGTCGCATATATCTTGAGGAAAGAGCTTCCGGAGGGTGAGGAAGAGGCTCGACAGATCGTCCGTCGATCTAAGGCCTTTACCGTAATCAAAGGAAAATTATACAGAGAAAGCGCGACTGGAGTCGGTCAGAAGTGCATAACACCAGAAGAAGGTCGACTCATCCTCAATGATATTCACTCGGGGACCTGTGGTCATCATGCGTCCTCTCGGGCCATCGTGGCCAAAGCATACCGAGCCGGATTTTATTGGCCCAAGGCGAATGAGATGGCAAAAGAGATAGTGGATAAGTGCGAGGGATGTCAGTTCTACTCGAATATGTCGCACAAGCCTGCGTTAGCTTTGAAGACCATCCCACTCGTCTGGCCTTTTGCAGTTTGGGGGTTGGACATGGTCGGCCCTTTGAGAACAGGACGAAGTGGCTTCACGCATGTACTGGTGGCAGTCGACAAGTTCACCAAGTGGATCGAGGCTAAACCAATCAAGAGCCTCGACACCGGTACTACTGTTAGCTTCATCAGGGAACTAATATTCAGATATGGAGTCCCGCACAGCATCATTACGGATAATGGGTCGAACTTTGACTCAGAGGAATTCAGAACCTTCTGCAACTCCCAGGGCACACGGGTCGACTACGCATCAGTCGCCCATCCGCAGTCGAATGGACAAGCAGAGCGAGCTAATGGACTGATTCTCAAGGGACTGAAGCCTCGACTGATGCGTGATCTCAAACACGCGGCTGGAGCTTGGGTCGACGAACTTCCATCTGTACTCTGGGGACTGCGGACCACGCCCAATCGGTTGACCGGAAGAACTCCATTCTTCTTGGTCTATGGAGCCGAAGCAGTCTTGCCGAGTGATCTTCTCCACAATGCTCCTCGAGTCGAAATCTACAACGAAGCAGAAGCTGAACAAGCGCGGCAGGACGCAGTCGACCTTTTAGAGGAAGAAAGGGAGATGGCTCTGATCCGGTCGACCATCTACCAACAAGATCTGCGCCGTTTCCACGCCCGAAATGTGAGAGGTCGAGCCTTCCAGGAAGGGGATTTGGTTCTCCGAGTGGATCAGCACAAACCACACAAGCTTGCTCCTTCTTGGGAAGGCCCCTTCATCGTCACCAAGGTTCTCCACAACGGGGCGTACCGTCTTTACAACGTTGAGCATAATATCGACGAGCCCCGAGCTTGGAACGCGGAGCTACTCCGCCCATTTTACACTTAAGTTTTATCACTCGGATGAGTTGCAATAAAGTACTTCTATAGTTCATGGGTTTAGAAATAATAGTGTCATCACTTTTTATTTTTTGTCCACATAAAAACTCCCCCTCAGTGGGTGACTTAGCCGCGAATCCGTTTCGCCTAAGTTTGTAAAAATCCTACCGAGTGGTGAGCCAGACTCTCACTCGGAGGCTTAGCTGCGAATCCGTTTCGCCTAAGTTTATCAAAATCCTACCGAGTGGTAAGCCAGCCTTCCACTCGGGGGCTTAGCTGCAGTCCAAGCACTCGCCTAAGTTGTGAAAATCCTACCGAGTGGTAAGTCAGCCTTCCACTCGGAGGCTTAGCTGCGGCCTCGTGCTTGCCTAAGTTGTGAAAATCCTACCGAGTGAAGAGCGATCCTCTCACTCGGAGGCTTAGCTGCAGTCCAAGGACTCGCCTAAGTTCATCAAAATCCTACCGAGTGGTAAGCCAGCCTTCCACTCGGGGGCTTAGCTGCAGTCCAAGCACTCGCCTAAGTTGTGAAAATCCTACCGAGTGAAGAGCGATCCTCTCACTCGGAGGCTTAGCTGCGACCTCGTGCTCGCCTAAGTTATAAAAATCCTACCGAGTGGTAAGCCAGCCTTCCACTCGGGGGCTTA
>NC_057803.1:649396221-649396794 GCF_018294505.1 Triticum aestivum | reverse complement strand
GGTGAGCCAGACTCTCACTCGGAGGCTTAGCTGCGAATCCGTTTCGCCTAAGTTTATCAAAATCCTACCGAGTGGTAAGCCAGCCTTCCACTCGGGGGCTTAGCTGCAGTCCAAGCACTCGCCTAAGTTGTGAAAATCCTACCGAGTGGTAAGCCAGCCTTCCACTCGGAGGCTTAGCTGCGGCCTCGTGCTCGCCTAAGTTATAAAAATCCTACCGAGTGAAGAGCAACCCTCTCACTCGGGGGCTTAGCTGCAGTCCAAGCACTCGCCTAAGTTGTGAAAATCCTACCGAGTGAAGAGCAACCCTCTCACTCGGGGGCTTAGCTGCAGTCCAAGCACTCGCCTAAGTTGTGAAAATCCTACCGAGTGAAGAGCGATCCTCTCACTCGGAGGCTTAGCTGCGACCTCGTGCTCGCCTAAGTTATAAAAATCCTACCGAGTGAAGAGCAACCCTCTCACTCGGGGGCTTAGCTGCAGTCCAAGCACTCGCCTAAGTTGTGAAAATCCTACCGAGTGAAGAGCGATCCTCTCACTCGGAGGCTTAGCTGCAGCCTCGTGCTCGCCTAAGTTATC
>NC_057803.1:649390386-649396211 GCF_018294505.1 Triticum aestivum | reverse complement strand
ACCGAGTGAAGAGCAACCCTCTCACTCGGGGGCTTAGCTGCAGTCCAAGCACTCGCCTAAGTTGTGAAAATCCTACCGAGTGAAGAGCGATCCTCTCACTCGGAGGCTTAGCTGCGACCTCGTGCTCGCCTAAGTTATCAAAATCCTACCGAGTGGTAAGCCAGCCTTCCACTCGGAGGCTTAGCTGCAGCCTCGTGCTCGCCTAAGTTATAAAAATCTTACCGAGTGGAGAGCAACCCTCTCACTCGGGGGCTTAGCTGCAGCCCTGCGCTCGCCTAAGTTACAGAAATCCTACCGAGTGAAGAGCGACCCTCTCACTCGGAGGCTTAGCTGCAGCCTCGTGCTCGCCTAAGTTATCAAAATCCTACCGAGTGGTAAGCCAGCCTTCCACTCGGAGGCTTAGCTGCAGCCTCGTGCTCGCCTAAGTTATAAAAATCTTACCGAGTGGAGAGCAACCCTCTCACTCAGGGGCTTAGCTGCAGCCCTGCGCTCGCCTAAGTTACAGAAATCCTACCGAGTGAAGAGCGACCCTCTCACTCGGAGGCTTAGCTGCAGTCCAAGCGCTCGCCTAAGCACAGGCACCTTGCTTTGAACCTGCGAAAGACATTTTGAGCCGAAGGCAATCATATTCAAGCGCCAAATTCAAGTTTGAATCGATATCTAAAGGAACCGAAAGTGCTCAGGCGTCAAGCCTGTTAAAGTTTGTCGGTTACAATTCCACTCGGCATACCGAGGCAAATTTAAAGAGTCGAGCCAGAAGAAGTTTTTTACCCCTCCTGTGGAGGGCTGGAAGGAGCAACAAATTCATCAAGGTCAATTCCGTCGGCGATCCGAGTGGCAGCTGCAAGGAAAGTCTCCATAAAGGACCTGAAGTTGTGCTTCTTGGTATTGGCCACCCGAAGGGCCGCCAGCTTCTCCTCTCGTGCATCTTTGCAGTGGACTCGGGCCAGACACAGAGCGACATCTGCACCACACCGAGCCGAGGACTTCTTCCACTCCTGCACTCGACCAGGGATCGTGTTCAAGCGGGCCATCAGCGACTCAAGGTCATTCTGAAGTGTCTCCTCAGGCCAGAGCGTCGAGTCGATGCGAGATGTGGCGGCCTTCAGCCTTGCGAGATAGTCCACGACAGCTGCAACACGAGACTCCAGTCGGAAAACATCCATGGCAACTTCGTCGTTCACCGGAGAATTGACGGGGTCAAGGTTTGGCTCCAGTCGGCTGGTTTCCTCTTCAAAGTTTTGACAAAATTCTGCAAGGGTGACCACTAAGTCAAGGGGATAGTCGAATGGAAAAAGCCACAATTGGAAATATTTGCCAAACATGGAGGTTTACCTTCAAGCATAAGAAACAGCTTCTTGGCAAGGCCACTCAGGAAGGCCTCCAGTTCAGTTTTCTTCTCAGTCAATTTGCTGACTTGGTCGGTCAAGGCAGCTTTGTCAGTTCTCAGTCGACTGACTTCCTTGTTGGCAATCCCAAGAGCAGTTTTCAGATTGGTATTGTCTTGTTCGAGCTTGGTGACTGAAGCTAACTTCTCGTCAGCAAGCTTGATCTTCTCAGCTAGCTCAAGGTCTTTCTTCTGCTGGGCCTCCCTTACCTTACCTGCAAGTCACAGCAAGATCAGATGCTGAAACAAGCAAGGGGAAAAGCAGTCGTCAGGGTCTCACCAAACATACCTTCAGTCTCCTCCTTTGCCTTTGTCAGCTTCTCCTGAACCAGCTTCAAGCTCAGCTCGACTTGAGTATGCTTCTGTTCCAGCTCTGAGTAGCGAGCCACAAGATCACAAGAGTTCTGCGAAGAACCAATCGACTAAATGTCAAAAATAATTCACTTCCGAGTGAAAAGGGAAAAACACACGTTTCTAAGACTACAGCCGAATACAAGCATTCGACCGTAGTCTCGGGGACTACACCCAGTGGGTGCACTCAGCGTGCCCCCACTAATCCTGTTGAAGACAAAGTCGACCAGTCGACCTCAAAAAAAAAGTGTGCGAGATGCATTCTCTAAGACTGTGATCAACTGCAAGCAGTCGACCACAGTCTCGGGGACTACACCCAGTGGGTGCACTCAGCGTGCCCCCACCGGTTTGTGAAATCCAGTCGACCAGTCGACTGTTAGAAAGATTTACATTATAAAGCCTAAGGCCGACTGCCAGCAGTCGACCTTAGCCTTGGGGACTACACCCAGTGGATGCACTCAGCGTGCCCCCACCGGTTTGTGAAATCCAGTCGACCAGTCGACTGACAGAAAGATTGACATCATAAAGCCTAAGGCCGACTGCCAGCAGTCGACCTTAGCCTTGGGGACTACACCCAGCGGGTGCACTCAGCGTGCCCCCGCTAACACGGAGTTTATTCGACACACCCAGTGGGTGATTACTATAAATCCCGGAAAAGAAAAGTTTTTGGTAGCATATCCAACAGAACAAACAGCAGTCGACTGACCTGGACATTGCTTTGGAGGGCAGAGCTGGCGTCATAAGCTGCCTGGCTCGCGTCCCGGATGGTCTTCAGCTGCTCCATCATGAGTCCCGCCTGGCGTATTGCCTCCTTCGCTGCACCAGCTTGGTCCTCTGGGACGTGATGAGTCGTGAAGAGGGAGGGCTGCTGAGCACTCGTCAATGGATTTGCGAAGGACACCGTGTGTCGAGTGGTGTTCTCTTCCTCCACAGTCAGAGTCTCAGGCGCCGTCACATCCTGAGGCACCTTACTGGCGGGCGTTTTCCGACTCTTCCTGCGTGCCAGTGGTTCTTCATCTTCGTCGTCGTCAGGAAGATTGATAACAGTATGGGGCGGAGCTGCGAAGAAGAATCAGGATCAGAGGTCGCGAGTCAGTCGACTAGAAACAGTGTTAAGAATACAGTACCTGGGTTCGAAGTTGCCGCATCCTCCATCTCGTGGTCATCGGCCCGGGCCGAGGTCTCAGAAGTAGCAGCACTACAACTCCAAAGGATCAGTCGACTAACTTCAGCGTCGACCAGAAATAAAGTTCGCACAGAATAAGAAAATATGAGCAACACAATTACCCTGATATGGTGGGGATGGACACCTTCATCTTCGGCAGGAGCTTGGTCGGCTTCGATGAGGCCGCCCTGGGCTGCTTCGGCGCCTTTTCAGTCGGCGCCGGAGAGGTGGTCCGAGGGCGCTTGGTCGACTGAGTGGCGGTCGCAACCCCCTTACCACGTTCGGTCGAGGGGTCGTGGACAAGCTTCGACCGCCTTTCTGAGCGCGGTGGAACGACCTCCTCCTCCTCTTCTTCCTCGTCCTCGATGTCATCTTCATCACCTTCATCATCATCATCGTCGTCATCATCCTCTGCAGCATCCGAGTCCCATTCCTCCTCTCCCTGGCTCTCGCCCCCGCTCGCCTCGCCCCCGCTCGCCTCGCCTTCCTCAGTCGAAGCTTGTGCCCCATTGGGCATCGAGTACAGCTCGGCGAGGGCCTAACAGATGCCCAAACAAGGATCAGTCGACCAGTCGGCAGGGTTAACAGAAATGAATACGACAAGGGCGCAGTGGAGAGCAGAGCAAGTGTACCTTGTTTGGGTCGCTGTTGTGGTCGAGTGGAGGAATCCTTCTGGCTCCGCGCGGGTTGTCCCTGTTGCCGGTAACGGCTACCATCCATCTTTCCAGAGTGACGTCGTCGACTTCTTCTGGATGGACTCTAGTCTCGTCTTCGGTCCCACAGTACAACCACATGCAGTGGCTCCGGAATTGAAGGGGTTGGATGCGACGCCTGAGGAAGACCTCCAGAAGATCCATGCCCGTCACCCCCTCTCGAACCAGCTGCACCACGCGCTCCATCAACATCTTCACGTCGGCTTTCTCCTCCGGAATCAGTTTCAGAGGGGAGGGCTTGTTCACTCGGTCCATGGTAAACGGAGGGAGTCCACTCGACTGCCCTGGCGTCGACTGGACCTGGCAGTAGAACCAAGTCGACTGCCAGCCTCTGACGGACTCGGGAAAGGTCATGGGCGGGAAGGTGCTATTATTCCTCACCTGAATCCCCAGGCCCCCACACATTTGGACGACTCGGGTTTTCTCATCACCTGGGCTCGCCTTCTTCACGGTCTGAGAGCGACACGTGAAGATACGTTTGAACAAACCCCAGTGCGGTCGACAGCCCAAGAAACCCTCACACATGGACACGAATGCAGCAAGATAGGCAATGGAGTTTGGGGTAAAGTGGTGGAGCTGCGCTCCAAAGAAATTCAAGAAGCCACGGAAGAAAATGCTTGACGGCAAGGAAAACCCACGATCAACATGAGTGGCCAAAAGCACACACTCACCCTCTTCTGGCTGTGGCTGCCACTCCTTCCCCGGCAACCTCGCAGCTCCGTGAGGGATCAAGCCCTCGTTGGCCATGTCGAGGAGGTCCTTCTCCGTGATGGTCGACTGGATCCAGTCTCCTTGGACCCAGCCTTTCGGCAGGCGGGATCTGGACGAGGACCCTCTGCGGCTGGTGGATCTCCCCTTCGCCTTCTCCGATGCCGACGCCTTTTTTGCGCGCTCCAGCGCTGCCGTCTTCTCCTTGGCCATGGTCGCCGGTGAGATGCGTGAAGGGAAGTGGTGCGGGGGCGAGAGCGAGCACGCTGAGCAGGGAGGAAGGGAGCAGAGGGAGAGAGGGAGAATGCTGAGGCGCAGCACAGAAATCCTCGCAGGGCGCATTTATAAGGTCCCTTCCGAGTGGCTGACATGTGGGCCCGGTCGATCTAATCATATCTGGGAGCAGTTATGGAGACTGGATACGTGGCGAAAAAGGCGGCGCGGAGATCGAGGCGTCTATGCCCCGTCCCATCCGAACGCCGCGGTCTGCCCCGCTTCGCGCGCGCCCCCAAATTTCGCATCCCGCGGAATCCGCGAGCAACAAATCAGTCTGTCAGACGCGGTGTTTCCGGCGATCCGTCGCTCGGAGATCGTCGAAGCTCGAAAGATCACTCGACGCAAAAGTAGAATGGATCGAGTCGACCGAAGGCAAATTGCTCCCTGTCAACGAAGAGATTCTTTGATCCAGAATAGCGCACAACTAGAGCGCAAAGGTTAATCGGAAACGACATCAACTCCTTCTTCACTCGAAGCCTCAATCCATTCGGGGGCTAATGATGGGGTTATGTACCTAGGGTAGGGTCATGGACCTGTTCCAAGTAACTTACCCTAGGACATCCTTAGAAGAGGTCGCCTTCCAGTCGACCAACGAGGATTCACTCGACTGGCCTGAAGGACTCGACCACGAAGACTCACTCGACCACCAGGAGGTCAAGATGCACTCTGCACTGCAACGGCCTGTAATCAAGTAGACTTTATGATAGTAAAGGCACTTTATGTGGGGCGTTACCAGTAACGCCCCAGACTTAACTCACCTTAAACCCTCTCCTACGTGGGCTGGCTGGGGTCCTGGCGCACTCTATATAAGCCACCCCCCTCCACAGGCAGAGGGGTTCGGCACCTTGTAATCCATACATTCATAATCCACTCGACCGCCTCCGGGCTCCGAGACGTAGGGCTGTTACTTCTTCCGAGAAGGGCCTGAACTCGTACATCCTTTGTGCTTACAACCTCTCCATAGCTAGGACCTTTGCCTCTCCCTACCAACCCCCCACTCTACTGTCAGGCTTAGAACCACGACACGTCCCCCCCTTAATCCGTCCCTAGCAGGTTGATACTATGGTAGTTGTACAGAGCCATCTCTTTCCCGAGGTCTCCTATTCCCAGATTATGAAGAAATGGTCATCTCTTTCACACACTTCTATGCTTTTCATTGCATGTGACCTACTCTTTTTGATTCCGGCAAAAAAAGTTTCCATGGCTGGTAGCTTGTGGAGCTTGC
>NC_057803.1:649387203-649389877 GCF_018294505.1 Triticum aestivum | reverse complement strand
TGCATCGACTATTTATAGCTTGTTGACGAGTATGTACTATACTGATTTTATCATGGTAAGGTGTACATTTATTAGCATGTCAGTGAACCTTTGCGTGTTATGACATATGAATGGTTGTTATTCATTTGAGCATTAATCGGGGGCAAATCATGCATGCATTTTGCAAGAGAATTACTGTGTCTCTCACAAATAAAATAGGGATTCTTTTTAGAGATTTCTACTTGGCCTCATACTTAACCCACACTTTCTAAAAGTTTACACAGACGATCATCGGTGTTATTTACAAGGACTCATCTTTCAGTGCAGACTCCTCCTCCTGTCCAGATTCATCTTCACGTCTAGGCTCCTCAGGATAATAGGAGTGGAAGATGATCTTGTCGGCTCACCCAGTACGAGCGGCCATCATTATTATTTTTTTGAAAAGATGGAGGACCCCCTGCCTCTGCTTCTGGACGATGCATGCAGCCACTTTATTAATTATTCAAACAAGACTTTACAAAGTCATACAACAGTAAGATTAAAGCCGCCGTCTAGGCAACATCTGTCGCTACTCCTATCCAGTTGATGTAGTGACGCTGATAGTCTGTGCCTAATACCAAATAGACCTCGCAGTCAAACCTAACATCTAAGACCTGAGGTCCCAACCAGGACGCCTGCCGGGATGGGGCACCCACCAGTCGGGCGCACTCCTCAACCAGAACGCCTGCCGGGATGGGGCACCCACCAGTCGGGCGCACTCCTCAACCAGAACGCCTGCCGGGTATAAGGCCGCCACAGCCACCTACCACCAATCCATCTTCAGTGTTGTACTGTTGCATCTATCTTGCCCGGTCTAGATGCCGTCGACGCCACCACGACGCCAGACAACGCCACCATCCTGCGCTCGTTCATCAACACACGCCCACCGGCGAGACCCCGCTGCTCCATGCCGTTGAGACCCGCCGTCGTCGACGCGAGAGAAGGCACGCCACACCACGTCACACCTCTTCCATCCGGCGCTGCTCCACAAACGACGCCCCCAATAGAGAACACGACACGGCTGCGCCGCCATCGTCCTATCCGGTAATCTTAGGATTTCTCCCGGAGCGGCACCATGACCGGAGTCGGCTCGGTTTTCTCCGGAGACTATGTCTCCCCAACTCGCCGCCAGTACTAATTGTGGGATCCAAGATCCGTCACTATCAGCCTCGCCAACCACCTTCGATGGAGAAGGCAACCACCACCACCATGCCCTTGCCAGGAGACCAGGACGTCCTCGTGCCGCGAAGATTACCCAGAGGATCTCCTCTTGCCGTTATTGTTGGGAGCCTCCGTATGCGACGGTACCTGGTGATCAAGTGATCATCCACGGTGCCCCTGTATACAGATCTTGGATTCTTGGTGCATGGACTAAATGGAAGATGATCTTGTCGGCCGCCTAGTACGAGCGGCCATCATTATGGGGAGCCTCCGTATGCGACGCAACCTGGTGACATCCACGGTGCCCCTGTATACAGATCTTGGATTCTTGGTGCATGGACTACACATATACAGTACATCACATGGAAAATACTCGACCTGCCACAGAGTATCAGTCTTGCATACGGCAGCTGCGACATGCTACATAGGTAGTCTGACACTAATTAATTATGTCTACTCGTCTACATAATCGTCGTTCGGCGGCTGGCAAGTGGCAAGAAAGTATCACGCTTTTCCTTGTAACATCAAGAAGCCCTTCATAGGAAGCTAAACACTGTCACGTAGTAGTTCATAGAGCTAGAAACTAACATCCAAACGTATGGGTCAATAGGGAAAAGTTAATCCGAAAATTCAGCATGCTATATGATTACCTAGATCTGACGGTTATGTTTTCTTAGTTGACAGAGGGTCCACGGAATCAATAATGCTGGTTACATGTCTCGCTAAATCTATGCCCTAAATTACAAATTGAATAATCAAAATAATTTTGATGGTGTGGATTGACGTTGTGCCTGGAAGAAACCTATGAGCCGTAACCCACAGCCGTTATGTCAAAACGAAGTATGTTACATCCCAGTGAGAACTGTTTGGATCGTGTAATTAGTCAGTATAAACATTAGCGCGTTCTGTGTCTAGTGGTAACGTGTGTATATTGTGTTTCTCTTTCGATTTCTTATTTGTATATTTACCGCTTTTGTGTTGGGCTGCAACTGCAACTTTAGAGCATCGACACATACACATCTCCATCGGGATCGTCGGTACGCCGGACACACGTGTGTATATGTATCACTCAGACACTCCTTGGCCTAACCGAACCCAATACTATCTACGTATCCAGAGGATGGAGAAACCGATGGATCCTGAATTATACTACACACAAGCATGCGTCAGGTTCCAACCAGTTTGCACTTTACAGGTAGGCTATTTCATTCAGACATCATGACATGACATGAGCGAGAGGAAGCATAGGATGATCTCATGTCTGCATTGTCCTGCTGTTGCAGACGACCCCAGGTCCAACACCTTCTCCTCGGGGTCCAGAGAGTTGGAGAGAATCGTTCTGTCCTTGACTCAATCTGTTACAGAGTGCTGCCTGATATAAAGTGAGACGGAGAGAGGCGTCTGAGACAATAGGCACGCAGGCCAAGGGCATTACAGATCCTATATACATGAAGCTACACTAGGTACATATAATGACAGTACAAAATACAGTTTA
>NC_057803.1:649376013-649387061 GCF_018294505.1 Triticum aestivum | reverse complement strand
GTTCAGGTTGGATCTAAACTCATGAAACACGGTAGACGGCAGCCCTTTGGTGAACAGATCAGTAAATTGTGATCTCGAGGGAACATGCAAGACGTGTGCCTCGCCCAGAGCGACCTGATCGCCGACAAAATGAAGATTGATCTCAATATGCTTCGTGCATTGATGCACTTATGTTGTCACAGTATACAATGGTGGCCCAAGGCGGCGGAGATTTGAGCTCGTGGAGTAGTTTCCGCAGCCAACAAGATTCAGTAACGCAGTTAGCGACTCCGCGGTACTCAGCTTCAGCGCTTGATCGAGAGACAGTCGGCTGACGCTTGGAGGACCAAGACACCAAATTGGATTCAAGGGAAACACATAAAGAGAGGAGTTCAAGTGTGCTGTTCAGTAGAGATGCCCGCGTGTATAAAGAATGGTGAGGTATGGAGAAAATATATACACTCTCTAAGGAACACTAGCAAGGTTGGTTTTTTCCTGGATTTTATCTCTTCTACCTAAACCTGAAGGTATACTATGACAGCATAGTGCAGCTAGCTGCTGGCTCACCCCTATCAGTTGTGCTTTATCGTGCAACGGATCAAGCCATCAGGAATACACTCTTAGAGCATTTCCAACAGGCGCCTAACGCGCCGCGCACTAAACTCTGGTTTGCGGTGTGCCCATCGCCAGGTTTGGCGCGGCGCGCAACGCTGCCTCCAGCATCCGCGTTAAATTGCAGCGCGCGTGCAGCTTTAGCAGTGCTAAAATGCAGCGCGCGCGAGCAGCCGACGCATCACACATTTGTTGCATTTCAACACATTCACAAAACAAAGACATGGCAAATAATTTTTAAATCACAAACATCATTCAACCAAGTTTATGAATAGTTCAATTTATTACAACTCATCAAACAAATAGTTCAACAATACAACATCAAACGAACAATTCATGATGCTCTTTGGCGGCCATTCCAAGCCCACGACTCCTTCAATGAGATCCTTCTTGAGTTCATTATGTGTTGTCGGACGTCGAATGGCATGATAGGAGGCAACAAAAAGGGCCACCCTTTCAGCCCTCCGTCGCACTTGCACGGGATGTCCCAAGAGCTCATAGTGAGAGTAGTCTACATCTTGACCACGCTCATTCTCAATGATCATGTTGTGCATGATCACACAAGCGTGCATTATGTACCAAAGCATCTTCTGATCCCAAAATTTAGCCGGTCCTCTCACAATAGCAAATTGGGCTTGCAAAATCCCAAAAGCTCTCTCCACATCTTTTCTAGCCACCACCTGAGCATTGTGGTAATCAAGATATTTCTTACCTTCCGGTTTTTTCAACGACTTCACAAATGTTTGCCACTTTAAGTAGATGCCACCCGCAAGATAGTAGCCATGGTTGTATGTACGACCATTAGCTACAAACTGCACCGGTGGCAGTTCACCATTTGCAATCTTACTCATCAGTGGTGACTGGTTGACAACGTTGATGTCATTCAAAGATCAAGGCATTCCAAAAAAGAATGCCAAATCCAAGTCTCTTGATCGCCCACCGCTTCAAGGATTATAGTGGAACCCTTTTTTTGTCCGCGGAATTGGCCATGCCATGCCTTTGGACAATTCTTCCAACTCCAATGCATGCAATCTATTGAGCCAAGCATACCTGGGAACCCGCGAGCTTTGTTCATCTCCAACAGCCTTGCGGCGTCTTCAGCATTGGGAGTTCTCAAGTACTCCGGGCCAAACACTTGCACAATTCCGACTGCGAAGCGCTTGACACACATGATGGCTTGGCTCTCACCCATGGCCAAGTGATAATCAACTAAATCAGCGGGGATGTCGTATGCCAACATACGCAAAGAGGCTGTCACCTTCTGAAAGGTGCTATGCCTGAGCTCTCCGGCGGCATTTCTCCTCTGTTGAAAACCCATGGCCAAGTTTCTCTGCAATGCGCCTGAACAACTCGGTGCTCATCCTAAACCGGCGACGAAAGTATGACTCGTGATATGTGGGATTCTCCACAAAATAGTGCCTCATCAATTTGTTGTGGGCATCAATCCTATCCCTCCAAATTTTCTGCCGACCCATAACTGAACCACCGTGCTTCGGTTTTTTATTAATGTGCATAGCTAGGATCATTGCAAGATCCTCCTCCCCTTCCATATCAAATTCTTCTTCGAAAAATCATATGACGAACTCATCTAAAATGTTCAAAACTAGGCTATAAACAACATGCACCAAATTTCATGCAAAAATGTGGAAGTTGGAAGCAATACATACCTTGCGGGCCTTTTGTCGAACACCTTGCGGGCACCAAGCGGCGGTGGGCAGCCGGGCATTGTTTGTCAGAGACTGCCGCGCGCGACGGGCGGCGCTGACTAGAGAGAGGGAGGAAGCCGCGGCCACGCGGGAAGACATCGTGGAAGCGCCGGAACTATCACCGGAAAAATGGGGTGGCGCGGGCGGCGGCGGGCGGCACGGCTGGATGCGTAGGTGGAGTTAAGCGTGAGCGCTCGAGAGTCCAGCGTGCGGGAGCGGGCGCAGCAAATAAGCGGCGCGCGATGGGGTTTGCGCCCGCGCGTTGAATTACATATGCCACGGCGCGGTTTTTGCGCGTCCGCTGGAGCGCCGGGAACGGTAGCGCGCGCTAAAACCACTACTTTTTCCACGCGACGCGTTTATAGCGCGGCTGTTGGAGATGCTCATAGGTTTATGCACGAAAGTTACTTTCGGATTTTTTGAAACAAAAGTACATCAGATTTAGCGAGACTGCATTTTGCATTGTTTGTCATATGTGTCGTCAATCATAACAAATAAATGTGAGAACCATATTACAATCTTATTATTATTTTACAATACCTTATAAAACTACAGTCCAAATATTATTTTTTAGATTTTATAAGGCAGTCAACAAAGATAGGAGTATATGTTGTAGGTACCAAGCATCCGATGTGTCATGTTCACATTAACTTTTTATTCACGGTTAAGTACTTAAAATTAGTTCTGGGAATACTTCAATATGTAATATTATGTCTTCCTACTGTAGAATACATCTTATACCTTGCACTATTGGCTCTCTTCACTGGAGATAACTCCTCCCTGTCTTACATGGTCTCATAAATTTCAGACAAGCATGCTTGCATCTTTTTCACTATGCAAGGTATTTGATGGCTTGCTTCTATCAAAAATCCTTTTGCCTGTTCTATTAAGTGATCTGTAGAGAAATTATAGTGTACTTATTGTTGGCATACTTTTGTTGCCTTGAGAATATGTACAGTTTCTAATTGTGCGGCTTCGACAACATTGCACTGCAGCACCAGGCTGCGCACGATTGCTCATGACATTCTGAAAATTTAATCAACATTACCTCCTTGATGTTGCAGCTCAGTGGTTAAAGTTAAGGCCTCAACTGGTAAACAAAACATTCAATATGAATTGTATGTAATCTGAAGAACCTAACTGCTAGCTCATCCCTATCAGTTGTGCTTTATCGTGCAGCAGATCAAGCCATCAGGAATTCACTCTTAGGTACATCAGATTTAGCGAGACTGCATTTTACATTGTTTTTCATATGTGTTGTCGATCATAATAAATAAATGTGAGAACCATATTACAATTTTTTTTATTTTACAATACCTTATAAAACTAAACTCCAAAAAATATTTTTTAGATTTTTTTGAAAGAAAAAGCTAGACAAATCAATTTGTTTATACAGTGGAGCTGCCCTGGTAATCACTCAACAAGAATGACCATCCAAGGACAGAATGACAAGTATCACATGATCAAAAAGGATTCCAGAGACAAGAGAGAGGATCCAACTTGATACGCACAGGTGCCATGATTGCTCAAAGGCACACTTACTTCATCCACGATTAATCATCATCGCCCTATCACGAACACCACTGATGAATCTAGCAAATCCAAGAGCATAGCTATAGGACCATGGTATCCACATGTAAACCAGAGCATCACATGAGCTCCTATGATAGCAACTAAAACATGAACAACAGCCTGCAAACCCTAAAATAGCATGGATCCACAACTACAGAGCTCAAATAAGGAACCAATGCATGAGTAGGGCATAGAGCAAAAACCAGACGAGCACCACATCAACATAGCCATGGCCATGTCCCATGCAGTAGCCAAAGCAGAGGACCCGGAGGAAGATGGGGCTCACCAAGGGAGGTTGTAGCCGAGGCAGTACTCAGTGCACTCCGGGGTTGCGCCTGAACACCGTCCAACCGGCGAGCAACCATGTCGGAGTTGCGTCGTGCACGGAATACATGTCAAACAACATAAACAACCAGATATGCTATCACAACAGGCCAATAAAACATCTAGTATAACAAATCAATGAAATCGAGGCGGGGCTAGGCAATACAGAAAGCAATGCATATTTGATAGAACGGTTTATCTATCACTGGAACTGTAGAGTATTTAGATGACTGCTAATAATAGTATGTCACTTCAGATATATTTGTAAGTCAAATGGAATGTGTTTTGTTAAAAAACCCAATTAATGGCATGATTTTGATAAACCCACAGGATGCTACAGGGTTAAAGGATAGTTTTCATCAAGAATATGCGCATTGGGATACACACACATGTTAGTAAATCAAGAAACTACATATGTTCCTATCTGGAGGCACCCATTCGTATTGCAAGCAAGACACTGAACAACAATAGCAAGGATCTACACTAGAGTAGGACCGATTAATGGCTTAGGATATACCTCGTGTGCCGGTGAACCTTAGATCTGAAAGCTCGTGCACCTGCCGAATAGAATGATTATTAAGAGAAGGATTTCAAACTAACAGTACCTGACAGAATGACTTTTAAGCAACCAGGTACATAACAAACACAATGAATGCCTACATAGTACCCCATTCTCTGAATACTGAATACATGCAGGCTCATTTTGAAGTACATTTTAGGAGCAATGGAAAACCAGGAAAATAGAAACAACTCACAATGAAACTAAAAAATAAATATTGCACGCCGTCGAGACCAATCTACGGTGCAACATCTACCGCAGGAGAAGGACATCAGGGTCAATCAGGCAACTATGTAAGGGCACCACCGGACAGTTCAGAACTTCAGGAGGTGCTTACTCTATTATCGATATAGCGATGCATCTTGTTAGAATTAGAAAATAAATGTATATGCTAGCAGTTGGTATTCCCAGGGAGAAAATAAACAATCCGTCACTGAATTATGCTTATATAGTCATCCATGAATAAACTACACGTGCACCGCAAGATCAAACCAACCGTGTGCAATCGGAGAGAAGTAACAGACTGTCCTTTTATCTTATATATCTTATATGGAAGTCTACCATGCTGGTGTTGTTTATGTAATCAGTACAGAATCACATATCAATCTATTTTTTATGTCCCTACAAATTATAGACGAACTACACAGCAGAAGCAGTTTTAGCTAACATAAGAATACACCATCATTAGCTATACAGGTGTACAAAACCTCGATAATTAAAATATCGTCATTTTTCTCTAGTTTACAACCTAACTATATTACTGAGCATGATTTGCTCACCTGATATAGATCACAAACAGATCCCAATATACTTGAGGCAAGCTGATGAACATGCGCTGAGCTCCTAGCAGCTTGACATGCGTCATCCGCTTTTCACATGTGTAACCAATGGGCAGACCATCTTGTAGATGCATGACTGCACAATAGAACCTTGAAAACAGCCTAGTTCAAAATGAAACCAAAGAATGAGTGAAAGATAAGAAGCATGATATATTGTAATTGTTGGATTGATATATTCGAAATTAAGAAGCATGATAGTCAAAGAAAACTATATCACATATTATAGCAAGAATATTACACTACTGTTGAATAAAAACAAACTTAAACTATTATTGTTGCCAAATCTATTAGTTTGGAAATCAATTGCATCGTGGGTCATGTAAATAGAGAAGCAAATGGGAAATTTAGATGTGGTTCAAAATATTTTAGTGGTCCCATCCATAGTCCAAAAAAGACATTTTGGGACTAACATACATGTGGCTAATGCACGAATATCATGCATGTTGGGCTAACAATATTCTGAAATCAAAATGTGCACACCATTTATCACATGTCCTGATTTATAAGGCTGAACTAATGAGATAATAGATATTACTAATGGGGTCATTTTAATTACTATAATTGTCATTTGCCCCAAAAACAGTTGAAAATATCCTATATGCCACCGGGTGTCGTCTCATGTAAACTAAAATTCAGACAAAATATATAACACTAACTTAGGAAAAAAAGCACTCTGTCCTCCCTTTCTTTCTGTGCCCGTCGACCAATCAAATGATGGCACAAAGTGAAAGCAAACAGAAGGAAAGGAGAGGGGTCACGCTGCTCCCAGTGAATTTGTCCATATGCACAAATATAAATGATGCCCACTAATTTGTCCATATATATGCAGACATATAAAACGAACTGAGGAGTTATGAGCATGAGTTAACAAAAGACTACCAATCACTCTAGCATATGGAGCCATTCCACTCTATCCTCTCAGACCGTGACACCTCTTGGAGCATAGTCGAAGACAATTCTCCAGAGGTTGGAGACAAACCTTTCTAGGAGAAATTGACCACCGGAACACGTATCCTTCCAACCAACCGCGAGCAGCAACCTAAATAACAATAGATCAAGCCGCAAGTCAACCTTGGAGAGAGAGAGTGTGTGTGTGAGCGAGGGAGTGTGTGTGAGGGGGGGAGAGAAAAGGAGAGGAACCTGCGGGCCGTCGCCACCTACGCGCCGACAGGGACGTGCCACTCCCGGCCGGCCCTGCAGACCGACGGCTCAGAGGAATCAACCCCCCAAGGAACGAATCCACTGGACACGGGAGAGAAGGTGAGGGGATTGGGAGAGGGTGGGGGCCGACAGGGATGGGGAGAGGGTGGGGCCCGACAAGGATGAGGAGAGGACGGGGGCGTGGTGGCGGTGGTGGTGGACGACGGCGACGACGCCGACCGACTCGAAGGAAGCGACCCCCCAAGGGGCTCCCCACTGGCCACAAGAGAGAAGGTGAGGGCCGGTGGGGATGGGGAGGGGGTGAGGGCGCGGTGTCGGTGGTTGTGGATGACGGCGACGGCGGCAGGGAAGTGGACATCGGGGGTCCGGCGGGCTAGGCGAAGGAGACGGTGGCGGCGTGGGGAGCTGCTAGGGTTAGGGTTCGGGGGGAGGAGGCACAGAGGAGGAGGAGGAGGAGGGACGGGCGAGGGCGGGAGGAGGCGACAGCTAGGTCTATGTCACAGGAGCGCCCCCCCCCCTTTATACCCCACCTACGTGAAATGACTGAAATGCCCTCGGCGGGGCAGGAAATTTACATGCAGTGGCATGGTTGAGGTGAAACTATTCATTCCTATAGTACCAAGATCTGATCCGACAAGCGAGGTTGTTCCAGGGGTCAATCTGACGGCCCAGATTGCATCAAGCAGCCAGATCCAACGGCCAGAAATCCAAATCGCTGAGGAGGCTCGGTGAGACATTCCTCTCTTATTTCCGGATGCACCAGTCCTCGATTTTTCTGCCCGTCGGCAGCATCCACTCCATATTTCCCAGAGCTTGCTGGACCACCATCCATATCTCCTTTGCAAACACGCAGTGTAGCATGAGGTGGTTGATTGACTCTTCCTCTTGATCACATTGTGGGCAACTATCCTAATGGTCAAAGCCTCGCCTAGCTAGCCGGTCAGAGGTCCAACCCCAGTTTCGTCCTGCGAGCCAGATAAAGAAATGGCATGGCAGAGGTACCTTGGCTCTCCAGGTGAATTCTGCCATTGGCGCCACCTCCCGTCCCCAGAACAAAGCCTCATACGCAGATTTTGCAGAGTATTTGCCATTCCTCTCCCATGTCCAATCAACAGTGTCCTGCTCATCCTGTACTAGCACCATATCCACCACCCTTGTCCACAGCTTCATGTATTAATCTAACTCATATGAAGACATCTCCGGTCCAATGTCCCAGCATTTTTACAGTACTATTTTCACTCTTTCAAACATCAAGACATGGCAATGCTGAGTGAAGAAGCAGATGATGATCTGATCTCTACGCTCCCCTGTTGGAGCAGAGGAAGAAGTTGCGAGAGCCCAGGCCCAGCACATTGGTCTCCGGGTCCATATCTGTGCGCATGCCCAATACAGTATCTTATCATCAATGATCGATGCGGCTCGAAGTTGGACCACAGAAATAATCAACTACGGTCTCTCCTTTCCCCGCAACCAAGCCCAAGCCCCTCCCCGCCACAGCCACATCAGCCGCCCCCGGCGACCTCTATGGAGTACGCTTCAACGGGGCTGGATGCGACAAGGGTGTTCAATGCCATGCACGCAACTGGATGGGTGCACTCACATGTCCATGGTCTCGCCACACGACCGCGGTGAACCTTGAGGGGCTGACGCTCTCTCCACCAAAATGTGAAGCCGGCTCCTCTCTGGCATTATATAAGGGCCAAGTCAGGGTCTTGCAACTGCTCCCTCCGTCCCATAATATAAAAATTGCTCTTATATTATGGGACAGAGGGAATAGTGTCCAACAACGTCGACCAAGTATGTCGTGGTCCTCCATCGCTTTGTGGGTGCAGCTCGGCACACTTCTTGCAGGTGGATGGGCCCCACAGTCGCCGTCAACATGTCAGCCTTGTGCAATCAAGCCCGAGGGTAACTTGAGATGGTGTATCGTTGAAGCAATATTCACGAAAGACGAAAGACTATAACAAGAATAAACAGTCTCAGTCGTGCTTGCATTCTGCCCAATTTTGTTTTCTTCCTTTCCTCGCATCATTTTGCTATCTTGTCCGAAGTTTGTTATTTTGGTTCAAAAATCAGTGGGAAATGTGGATGCCCCTTCTGAAAGAACTTCACAGTTGGTCTAATTCGAAAGTTGGAGCTCTCTTCGTGCAGGGCAGATTTGATAAGTTAGATTGAGACAAACAAACCGGAGAATTACCACAAAATATAGTGCGCCCACATGCCTACCTTGCCAAACTCGACCTTAATGGGCTAGTTTTTCTGGAAGATGGTGTTGTGGAAGAAGGACAATAAAAAGCCGAAGATATGTAGTGTCCGAGGAGGGCCCCAGAAGACAAAGCAGAAGAATTGACATGAAAAAGTAAATATTGGACAAAGCAAACGACCTCTCCATCTAGTAAAACCTGGAGATCCATAGGAAGACTAAAATGTGGCATTTTGGTTGGAGTTAATATTGATGTGTTAGAAACAATTAGCTAGGAGATCAAAACCTACTTCGTTACTAGAATAGTTAAAAATAAACGGATTTACTTGGTCATTGTGGTTTCAACTGTATGTGGCTCCCCTAATGAAGAAGGAAAGCAACCTTTTATTTTTGAATTACATGAGATGTTTCTAAATAGGCTAGGGCCTCGAACTCTTGACCTTGTGAGAAAACAAGAAGATATGAGTAGTGCTAAGAGGATAATATCTGTGATGTGCCGAGAAAACAAGCAACAAGTCTACCTACTTATCTACAACTCTACTACATTCCTCCAAGATCAAGGTAAGAGCCCACTAGCTATAGCTAAATCACTAGTGGGATTTTCTTGGTTCAAGACACACTTCTAGGAAAATGAGCACTTGTAGACAATTTTGTGGTAGCGGGTGCCAATTTGATCTAGACTGCCACAACTCCTGGCGGTGTAAATGGTATTGTTAGAATTCGAAGGGTAGTGATGGTATCCTTGCTGATAAAAGGCTCGAGGGGATGAAATCGATTCTAGCATTGTTATGAACAACAAACACCCGTGGGACTGCCATCGGAGCACGATGTTCCATAATGTGTTCGACCCATCCTCCCATTCTCAGTGCCTCTTATTCCTTAACATAATACACTATTATTTTGTCCTTGTCTTGTCTCTCCATCCCGCTAGCTAGCACCTCCCCTCCCCTTCTCATTTTTGGACTATACAAATGATATTAGCACAAATGGGTGTTTCATCCAATACATTTATGGAGAGTTTTATACCAAGTGGGGGTATACACGCGTAAAGATTAAGCAGTATGGTGTATGGTGGACAAACGTGGTGAAAGGTTGATGGATGAGTACAAGGAAGTACAATTATGCATTGACATGTCTGACCGCCATATTTACAACACTTGTGTGCTACTCTTTTTGTATCGTCCGAGTAAATTACAGTTGTACGATTTTTGTTGTTGGCATTCGGTGTGGTGTTAATTCATATGATATGTTGGGAGCAGGTTCATGGGTGAATCGTAGGTGGGGCTCACTAATCATGGGTCTAGCAAATTAGATGGTTTTGCTTCAGTTTTACTAGCGAAAAATGTCGTGTGGATGACCCAAGCAGTAAAACGTATCTACCAATCCCATGTTGTCCTCGAGCCTTACGCCTCTCCACCTCCTTTTCCCTTCTCTCCCCATCATCCTTCTCTTCTCAATCTCCAGCGCCTGGTTCCCGCAGCCTCTCCTTCCTCCTCACCTTGTTCCCCGAGATCAACCTCTTCCTAGCACCCCGATGAGCTATCATGACCTCCCCTCATCATCTTCTCTTCTCTCAGTCAACACGTCACATTCCTTCTTCGTTCCCTTCACCACTACCCCAACACCTCTCCGTCCAACATCGCAGGCCCCACCCCACACCTGCACCACAAATTCTCCACTGGACCTCGTCTGCAGCACGTGGTGGCTGAGACGTGGCCGCACCATGCTTTACCAACTCCCATGTGTGCTCTATCCCAGGTTTCCAAATTCCTCTCAGCAGATCTGAATGGAAACCGAAAGTGGATTGTAGGCATGGTGGCAGGAGGGACTCCTCCAGAGGTCCTTGTTTCTCTCTTATCGATCTGGGTAGCCATCGCCCCGAGCCGTGAAGCAGTGGCGGATGGTGCTCCATATCATCACCTCTCCCCCACATCGGTCGTGGTCCTCTTTGCGTCCGGAATATCAAGATTTTTCGTTAAGTTTATACCCGGTAGTGCTTTGGTGTTTGATGCTACTATCCGACTAGAGGAGGTAGGGAGAGAACATGCTAGCCCGATGGTGCTGGTCATGGACGATTTTAGCACAATGATGTC